>NC_086447.1:759883186-759885686 GCF_028390025.1 Pseudophryne corroboree
TCCAAAGCAAGGGCCCAGTTCTCTTCATCTATGGGGCCCAGATCCTGCTCCCATTTGACACGGAGACGTGTCAAAGGATCTATATGGAGTTTGGCGAGTAGATAACCATAAGCATGGGAAATCATCTTAACTCGACCCAGCATACTTACAAAGGTCTTAATGGGAAATGGTATAATTTTAGGGGGGGAATTGGCGAATTGGGACTGCAAGGCATGTCTGAGCTGGAGGTATCTAAACAAATAGGAGTTAGGCAAATTAAACTCATCTTTTAGTTGTTGGAAGGATTTGAGCGTATTATCCGTATAAAGGTGATTTATGGAAATCACTGATTTAGGGGCCCAAACTTCCCTCCCCTCGAGCGCATACAGTTCAGGGAGCCATTTAGAATACCAGAGGGGGGTGTCCGGGTCCAATCCATCAAATTTCAAAAGAATTTTTAGTGCCTGCCACACCTTCATGGCTTGGTATATAAGAGGAGGGAGGAACCGGGCCAAGCTCCCACTCAGCAACACCTGCAGGGGGGATAAGTCGGGGAAGTAGCATTGGACAAATACCCAGTGTAGAGAAGTGACGCCAGTATCCTGTACCCATGCACTAATATGAGACAGCTGAGCGGCATAGTAGTACATCTGAAAGTTTGGCAAGGCCAGACCTCCGTCGCTGCGCAGCCTGGTGAGAGTGTTCAGTTGTATTCTAGGACGTTTGCTAGCCCATATTAAAGAAGACAGGACACTATTCAATTTTCTAAAGAAGGATGGATGAATATATACAGGGGATTGCAGAACCACATATAGAATCTTAGGTAGTATTATCATTTTTACGAGGCTGACCCTGCCAGATACAGTCAATGGAAGCTTACACCAAGTCTTGGATTTACGAGTAATTTGTTGCATGATCAGATCAAGGTTCAAAGGTGTAAAGTCAGAGGGGTCATTGGTTACCTGAATCCCAAGATATTTAAATTTCGCCGTCCAACATAGCGGTAGGGAGATTTTAGGAGCAGCAGGAAGGGGGGCCAATCACAGGCATAATAGAGGACTTAGACCAGTTAATATGAAGGCCTGAATATACACCGAACTCCTCAATCAATTGCAACACTGTAGGCATAGACCTGGTGTAATCCTGCAGAAACAACAGCATGTCGTCAGCGTAAAGGGCAATCCTATCCTCACGAGGGCCGGTATGAATGCCCACCACGCCTGGGTGGGACCTTATTAGACAGGCCAAGGGTTCGATGGCCAGGGCAAACAAGGTTGGGGACAGAGGACATCCCTGCCTGGTCCCGCGAAACAGGCGAAACGAGGGAGAGATATAGCCATTCACTGAGATCCTGGCAGTCGGGTGCTGATAAAGCAATTTAATCCATTTTATAAAATTAGGCCCGAAACCCATAGCTGTCATGACCTCCCATCGATAGGACCACTCGATACTGTCAAATGCCTTGGCGGCATCCAGTGAGACCACTACCGAGTCAGAGGGGAAGTCATATGGGATTTGTAAGATGGTATATAATCTACGTAGGTTAATAGAAGTGGACATCCCTGGCATAAAGCCGGTCTGGTCGGAGTGGATAATGGAAGTAATTACGGTGTTGAGTCGAACTGCTAAAATCTTTGCCAGGATCTTAGCGTCAGTGGGAATCAATGATATCGGTCTATAGGATTCTGGGGATCTAGGGTCTTTTCCGGGCTTCGGGATCACTATAATAATCGCCTCCGCCATAGAGGGGGGAAGTTGATCATTAACAAAAATATCAGAATACAGGGCGTGAAGCCTAGGACCGAAGAAATCAATGTGGGTCTTGTATACCTCTGAGGGGATGCCGTCATAGCCCGGTGCCTTGCCGCTGGGAGACAAGCCAATAGCCGCCGTTACCTCTTCCAGAGTTAAGGGTGCCTCCAGCATCTCAGAGGCCTCCGGGGGGAGTGTGGGTAGGGGAATATTACTTAAATAAGCGGAGAGGTCTGATGTCGAGTCTACCAGTTGTGAACTGTAGACCTCAGCATAGTAGGAGCGGAATAGCTGCGCAATTTCCGGCGTGGTGTTCACAAGGGCGCCATCGCTACCGGTCATCTGAGCAATTGTAGAACCTGGGCGGTCACTGTGCACCAATCGAGCCAACAGGCCACCTGGCCTATCGCCCTGCATGTAAATATTAGTAGCCTGAAATAGAAGCGAGCGCGAGTTTTTATCAGACAGATGAGCCACCCATGCCGACTGGGCCGCCAGCCAGCGTACCTTCAGCGCAGGGGTGCCATCCACCAAGTATCTAGATTCCAAATCCCTGGCGTCACTCTCAAGGGCTCGCTCTCTCTCCCTGCAGGACATTTTGAGGGCAGAAATACGTCCAATATACGTTCCCCTTAGGAATGCCTTAAATGAATCCCAAACCACTGTTCCGGGGGCCGAGCCTACATTGTCAGTAAAGTATCCCTCCCACTGAGTCACCTGGTCAGAGCAGTCACCTATTTGCAGCAGCCAGGAAGGATGCAGTTTCCAA